>NW_026442073.1:0-20599 GCF_026898425.1 Galleria mellonella
TTGTACGGATAATCTGGTAGTATTATTTTATTGTTACCCTATTCCCTTTGGCCGCAACAGAATATCAGTGCTTTGCTTTTTTGAGGGCGAAGCAATAAACTGAGTTGTGGCCATTTTGTATAGCTATGGCACACTCACAAACGAAAGTTGCATTTGGTTTTATGTATTTTTTGCCATTTATGTTATCTCGCTTTTTTTTGTGTATGTATGTTGTAATTTGTGTGCTGTAAGTAATGCAAATAAAATTATCTATCTATCTATCTATGTGAATGTGGATGCGGATGGTGATGTAGATGTGGATGTGGATGGGAATGTGGATGCGGATGATGATGTGGATGCGGATATGAATGTGGATGCGGATATGGATGTGAATGTGAATGCGGATGGTGATGTGGATGTGGGTATTGATGTGGATGTGGATGTGATGTAATGCGCTGTATTGCGATGTGTTGCGATGTAATGTGATGTAATGTATAGCGACCCGGACGACGTCGAGCGGCGTGCTGGCGACGGCGCTGCCGAGGCTGGCGAGCAGGCTGGAGGCGAGGTGGTTGGGCGGCGCGTCGCCGAGCGCGGGCAGCAGGCGGCGCTTGCAGGCGTCGTACGCGGGCAGCTCCACGGCCGCGATCACGGCCGCGCGCTGCGCCGTCGCGCCCGCGCCGCGCCACAGCCCGCGCGCGCCCTCGCGCCGCCACGTCGCCGCCGCGCACCGCGCCACGCCGCCGCGCTCCGTGCCCGTCTGCGGCCACCGCCCACCACACACCGCTCACCACACACCGGCAGTGTAGTTTCAAAACAACACTGCTGCCCATCCCCCGACCCTAGTCGCCTCCTACGACACCCACGGAAAAGGTGGCCCGTTCTATACCGGGACCACACGATCAAATGTTCTTCCTTTTTTCGAATAGAGAGAGATACCAGAGGGAGACTTTGTACAAAAGTCGATTGCTTGAATACCTCTGTCCCATTCGTGTTTCAACCGTGAAGCAGTTGTGTTTGCATGGCTGTGTTTCGGTTTGAAAGGTGGGATATGGCGTGAATTTACTGGGTACAGAGGAATAACACCTGAGTCCTCAGGAGTGGCAACACATGGGGGGTATCACGGACGAAACAGTATACTCTGTTATGTTCATGGTACTGCTCATGTCTATAGGCAACGGTTACCACTTTCCATCAGGTGGGCCGTCAGCTTATTTGCCATTCTAAGTTGTATAAAAGAAAACACTCTATGCTGTTGGCCGCAGATGGCTTTTAAAACATCACTAGATAATAAATCAAGCGAATGCAAACGGCACTCCTAACCCGCGGAAGGACTACGAGCGACCTTTCACCGTTTTCTGTCACAATAACAAACCAAATCTCTTTATAAAAAAATTACCAATATTATAACAGCTTGACATATGGCAGTATGTCAAATACCTGCTAAATAAGTGATTCTCAACCACTGTGCCGCGGCACTTTTGTGTGCCGCCAAATTTTAAAAGTGTGCCGCCAAATTTTAAAAGTGTGCCGCCAAATTGCAAGTATTTATAATTTTTGTCATAAACTATTTACGCAGTGTGTTGTAATAAGTAAATACTTTTTATCTTTTCCTTTGTGTGCCGCCAAATTTTGAAATCGTTAAATATGTGCCGCAACAAAAAAAAAAGGTTGAGAATCACTGTGCTAAATAATAGGATATTAATGAGCTACAATAAAACAGTACAATGTCCGAACAGATAACGCCTAATGGGCCAGAACGATGGACTACCTAAAAGCGATTAAACAAAATCTCAGATAACTAATTTGGTTGAAGACTCGTGTCGTATACTTCTGTTACTGAGCTACTAATTGTACAGCCGTAAACAAATTAAAAAAAAAAATACTTATAACAAGAAAATTACTGCATATTAAAATAAATAATATATTTTTACTAGATGCAGACCTTGTACAAAAAATCATCTGCTTGGATACCTCTGTTCTATTTGTGCTTCTGCCTTTAACTGCCCAGAACATAAGCCTATCTTTTGGGGGATTTTGCCAGTAGTTGCTACACTTGGCAACGGTGGATTGACAACCGCAATTAGGCTTTATGTTTTAAGAGGGACAGTGCTGCCCATCTCTCGCCCTCTCTTAGTCACCTTTTACGACATTCAAGGGAAAGGAAGGGGTGGCCTATTCTATGCAGGGACCACACGACGAGCGAGATATGAGGCAATGAAACTACAAAATACAGAGGCATAACACTTTAGTCCTCAGAAATTGAAAAACATGGGAGGTATCATAGACAGTACAGTATACTGTTTTTCCATGGTGCTGTTTGTGTCTATAGACAACATTTACCACTTTCCATCAGATGGGCCGTTAGCATGTTTGCCATTCGAAGTTGCATAAAAAAAAAATTCAGTAACTTTACTATTATAATATTAAAACTGTGTTGCATATTATTTGATAGTCACAAGGGTTGACAACATAAGAGTGTAGAGTGGAACATAAATATTTATATTAATAGTGGTAGCAATTACGTACTGCCAACCCTTGCTGACCAATTATTACGAGACAAACCTCAACAGTTCACCAATTTCAATGCAAAATTAAAAGTATATGTGACAGCAAGTACCTGCATTCGAACTTTTAATACATCAGTAGGATTGGCAATGGCGCTAGACAGGCCTCCAGCGAACGCTGCACAAAATGTATTGGTCAGCAGGTGCTCCTTGGTGCCACCGTCGGCTCGGTGCTTCGCTATTGCCTTCTTCATGGAGTAATACGTGCCAAACTTTATAGTGCCATATGTAGCTTGCCGCAGTACTGCCGGCCATATGCTGTAATAAATTATACCTTTTTAAACAACTTTTATGTGAAACTAGTACTATAGAATTGCATTTATTTATATTAAGTACATCGTGGATATAAACTATAATGATAAAAAATTTGATTTGTCACTGGTGTTATCATCATCACATAGTTTATTTTATTTTATTTATATTTACACTTTATTGCATCATTTATAAAAAAAACAGTTAATTTTAATGAGAAGTGATACAAAAGGCGGCCTTATCGCTAAGCAATCTCTTCCAAACAACCTTTGGGTTCAGGACATTGTGAAAAAAGACAAAGAGTAAGTGGCGCACTATATATATATATATATATATATATATATATATATATATATATATATATATATATATATAGTATTATTTGAATATGACTTTCATATTTTAATAATGCTTTTATTATTATTCTAATTATTAATTGACAAGATGGCGCATGCATTAATTTAATGATGTTACCATAATGTATAATTTAATCAACAACACCTCAACTACATTGTTGATTGTATGGACATAATTAGTATCTTAGATAAATAATTAATTTATCTATGTATTTACATACATATCAACAAAAATAAACCCAAACAACACACAAAAAAACATAAAAGGGCAACAAACACTGAAGTGGTTTGTGTGTACCACAATGACACAAAATGGACACACCCTTACCCACAATACAAGGCTTTGACTCCTTCCTGCTGCGATGTCTTTATAAAGCAGTCCACCATGCCCGTATACCGCAGCTCCACATGTCTCGGATCAATCTTCTGCCCCTGAACCTGGAGTCGAGTTTTTGTTGTGTCGATTGGGAAGGTACCTATATTAATTTACATATTACTTTATATTCCAAATAGGTACCTTTATATTTTGTAGCTGGAGTGAGTCAGGGCTTACATTATGTACAAACATGTCTCTATTTATATGTATAGGCCAAAGAGAAATTTTATGCATGATACAAAGGTTATATGACATGGCTCTAAACTGTGAATAGAAATAGAAACCTGATTCTTAGATAACTTTTGTGTTATTTTTAGCAAAAATTACATCTTAGGTATTGCCTTGGAGTTAACATCAATTATTTATTAGCTCAATTTAGAGCAGGGGTAGCCGATTTGACTAGACCCAAGATCTACTGTTTACTGACAAAACCCTGAGTGATCTACCAATTACATACTTTTTGAAGTCTCAAACGAATTGTTCAGTACACAATAATGTAGTATTGATGTATCTGCTACCCTCTTTTAATAATAATGAGCATAATTATATCTACCTACATATATATTAGTAATGGGAGACTTAATGCGCTGTCAGTAATAAACCAGTATTCTTGCATACCAGTTGTTATCACTTCGCGAACCATCCTTAATACATATCAGTGGCGACGAGGACGATCCTACCTACAATAAAAATGTCTTTTATAGGAAATATACCTATTTTTGACTATAAAAACTGTGAATGGTCTATTTTTAAAGGTCGATTAATTCAATTTTTAAAAGTGAATAATGTGAAAGATGACTGTAAATGTGCAATATTGATTACGCATTTATCGGACAACTCATACCGTCTAGTGCGTAACCTAGCCTATCCTGAAGAACTGGAGACGCAAAGTTTTGAAAACCTGGTGTTATTACTCGACAGCCATTTTAAGCCGAAACAGTGTTCATTCGCCGACAGAGCAAAATTTTATTCCGCAACAAGAAACTGCGGGGAGTCACTAGGAGACTGGGCGGCACGACTAAGAGGTTTAGCAAGTTACTGTGACTTTGGTGTTGCCTTGGATACAAATCTCACGGACCGTTTCGTCCTAGGTCTGGGTCCAGGTCCTGAACGCGATAAATTGTTTGAACAAAACGTTTCCGAGTTGAAGTTAGCACGTGCCATTGAAATCGCGGAAAAGGCAGAATGTGCTAGGGATGCAAAGGCATTCGTATCAGACTCAGTGGCTGTGAAGGAAGAAGCGATATATAAGTTATCGTACGGATCTGCAAGGAGAAATTACGGCGGTAATGGCGGTGGCGGCAGTAAAAATGGCGGTGGCGGCAGTAAAAATGGCGGCGTCGCGAATTCACGTGCGGCGTGGACGTCGCAGGCTAGCCGCGATCAATGTAAATATAATCACGAAATACAGTGTTTAGTATGTGGTATGAAAAATCACAGTGAAGATAAGTGCCGTTATAAAAATTACAAATGTCAAAAGTGCGGTATTAAAGGGCATTTAAAAAAGATGTGTAACAAAAAAAATAAAAACGAACATGTTTACGTAAATCAAATCGGAAAAAATGATTCGGATAGCGACACCGGATGTGACGAGTGCCAAAACTTTAATTTAAGGTATGTAATTAATAATAAGCCGATACGTATAGATTTGATGTTAAGTAATAAGTTCGTGACCATGGAATTAGACTCTGGATCAGGTGCATCAGTCATTTCAAAAAATATGTATAACGACATGTTCTCAATGCATAAATTAATGTATAGCAATATTAAAATGTGTTTGTATAATGGACATAAAATTTCACCTTTAGGGTATTTTGTAACTAAGGCCATATTTAATAAGAAAACAAAAACGTTGAAAATATTTGTAGTAGATTCGACCGGCCCTCCTCTACTGGGTCGTGATTTTATGTCCACCTTCGATCTTGTGTTAACTACAAATATTAATACCTTGAGTTATGATATTGATGTAAACACATTACTGGAACGTTACCCTAACCTATGGCGAGATGAGCTCGGCAGCTTTAACAAGTTTAAAGTTCATCTACAATTAAGGGAAAACGCGGTTCCAAAATTTTTCAAGGCTCGCCCTATACCCTTTGCCCTAAAAGATAAGGTAGTATTAGAATTAAATAGACTGGTAAATCTAGGTATATTGATTCCAGTTAGTAATTCGCGTTACGCAACGCCTATTGTACCGGTGTTAAAAAAAGATGGTACAGTAAAAATTGCCGGCGATTACTCTGTTACATTGAATAAAGATTTATTAATTGATAAATATCCTTTACCAAGGATCGAGGAGGTATTTGCAAAACTTGGTGGAGGTGAACAATTCTCCAAAATTGATTTAAAAAATGCATATAATCAATTTTTACTATCAGACGATTCACAAGAACTTACGACAATAAATACACCGAAAGGGCTATTTAAATATACGCGACTTGTTTACGGCCTCGCTAACGCACCAGCTGTATTTCAAAAATCGATCGAAATAGTGTTGTCGGGCATCGAAGGTGTAAGTATCTGGTTAGATGACATCTGTATAACAGCTTCCACAAAAGATAAACATTTAGAAAGGCTAGAACAAGTACTGAGCAGATTAGACGACGCCGGTTTACGATTACAAAAAGATAAGTGTGAGTTTTTGAAAGAAAACGTTACATACCTAGGGTACGTAATTGATAAAAATGGTTTACGTACAAGTCCAGAGAAAGTAAAAGCTATAATGAATTCTCCCAAACCTACGAATGTTACTGAAGTAAAAAGATTCTTAGGTGTAATTAATTATTATAGAAATTTTATACGGAATGCGTCGAGTATTATGAGCCCGCTTCACGAGTTGCTACGGGACGGCGCTAAGTGGGAGTGGGGCGAGCGGCAGCGGCTCGCTGTGCGCCGCGTGCGCGCTGAGCTCGCCTCGGAACGGGTGCTGGCGCACTTTGACCCGGCGGCGCAGCTAGTGCTCACCGTGGACGCGGGGCCCACTGGCCTCGGGGCGGTCTTATCACAGCTTGACAGTGAAGGTCGCGAGCGTCCACTGGCTTTCGGTTCTCGTTCACTCTCGAAGAACGAACGGAATTACAGCCAAATACAGAAAGAGGCTACGGCAATAATATTCGGAGTGAAACATTTTCATCAATATTTGTATGGTCGAAGTGAGCCGTTCGTTCTTAAGACAGATCATCGACCGCTAGTCTCGATATTTAATGTTAAAACGGGAATTCCGACTACGACCGCGCTACGACTGCAAAGGTATGCTATTATTTTGTCGGCATACAATTATGTTGTTCATTATATTAGTAGTGAAAAAAATGTAGTTGCGGATTATTTTTCTCGTGCACCGGTTTCGGAAACAATATGTGAAAGCGACAAAGAGTATGACGCATACTGTGCCATAAATTTTTTAGACGCGGCTTCATCGGCGGTACTGTTTAACAATGTAAAAGAGGCGACTAAGAAAGATAAGACATTACAAACTGTAATCAAGTACATGAAAGTGGGGTGGCCGCGTAAAATAAAATGTAAATCAATTATTCCATTTTTTCAATGTAGGACTGATTTACAATTTGAAAATGAGGTTTTAATGCGCGGTCATAAAGTTATAATTCCGTCAGCATTGCGTGAACGGATGTTACATGAACTGCACAGTACACACTTAGGTATAGTTAAAATGAAGTGTAACGCGCGCGGTAGGATGTGGTGGCCAGGTATAGACGGCGACATCGAGCGTTGGTGCGGCGCGTGCGAGCAGTGCGCCAGCGTACGTACCTCACCGGCGCGCGCCGCGCCCGCGCCCTGGCCGCGTCCACACGCACCTTGGCATCGAGTTCACATTGACTACCTGTCTGTAGGGCAACGGGTGTACCTAGTAGTTATTGACTCGTTCTCAAAATGGCTAGAGTGTATTCACATGAGCGCCGGCCTCACCACTCAAGCACTTATAACTAAATTAAAACAAATTTTTTCAGTTTTCGGTATACCTAACACATTAGTTTCAGATAACGACGTCAAAATAAATTGTAAAGAATTTAATGAATTTTGTTCCAGTAATGGTATTAAATATATTACTTCTCCAATTTACCACCCATGTAGCAATGGGCAAGCGGAAAACTCTGTCCGTACATGTAAAAAAATGTTAAAAATAGTTTTAAAAGAGACCTCAAACCAGTGTTCGCTCAATGAAAAATTAATGGGTTATATATTTGAGTACAGAAACACCATACACTGTTCTACAGGTCAATCACCCGCAAAATTAATGTTTGGTAGAAATCTAAGATCTCGACTTGATTTAGTACTGCCTACAAAACATAAATATTCGTATAGTGAAAACAGCGACAGGAATAAAGCAAAACCCAGTAGATTTTTTAAAAATGGTGACAGGGTATTGGCGCGCTGGTACAGTGCTAGAAAGAAATATTGGAAATTAGGTGTAATTGTAGACACTATTGGTAATAGATTATTTAAGGTACACATTGATGATCTAAATACTACATGTGTTAGACACTTAGATCAAATAATACACTACAAGTGCGGAAAAACCATTGATAATGGGAGAAGTAAGCCACAAAACATCCACCCTTGTCCTGTGTACGGCCAGGGGACTCCGTCATTTTCACCACCCCCTACGGTATCAGTATTACCACAACAACTGAATGAGCAAAACCTGGTTAACACATCTTCGGTGGGGGGTGCGGAAGATAACGAAGTGCCAGCCACAAACGTAGCAGATTGTATTGTTCATTCTGATGGTAATGTCTGTAGAGTGGTGGAACGTGAGGGCGAGGATTTGGTGGGACAGGAACCGGAGGTTCAGATACCTCAAACTACATCTACCATTCAGAATCCAGTCACCATACAATCGTCACCCGGACGTTCCAAACGGCCTAGAAAGAAAGTAGATTATACAGTTTTCTTTAAGTGAAGGCCTAGTTTATTTTGTTTAGTATTAAGATATTATTAGATGTAAAATGTACTTATTAGGCATGGACAGGCACCCTAATAAAGTATTGTTTGTTTTTCCAACAGGTTTCAAAATTAGGGTGGAAAGATGATGTATCTGCTACCCTCTTTTAATAATAATGAGCATAATTATATCTACCTACATATATATTAGTAATGGGAGACTTAATGCGCTGTCAGTAATAAACCAGTATTCTTGCATACCAGTTGTTATCACTTCGCGAACCATCCTTAATACATATCAAGTATACATAAAACTGCAAATTATTTTTAGTAACTACTTATTTATATTAGTGTGAGCATTGCATCTGAGCATCTTGCACTAGATTTTTTTTTGATGGGTGGAAATGGTATGGTAACCCCGCCTGCACTAACGGGATACACTGGCGGAGCACCAGTGAAGCGTGATCGAAGAGAATGAAAACAGGCCAATTAGCCCATCATGATGAATTCATCAGGAATTAACCATGATAGTTTCCAGGGAGAACCGTGAGGAGATCGACCTGGTTGGGTATATTGCTAGCAATGGGATTCTCAGTCTCCATTACTAAGATTAGATTAGCAAAGATTAGCAAAATATTGTTAGCCTTGCCATGATCGACCGGTTGACTGCCCCTGATTTAGATTATATAGCCATTTGAAAATCTCACACCTGCAGTCTGATCCTCATGTATATTATATATTATAATATTTAAGATAAGAAAAAATTATGCAAATATGTGTGCAAGTTTTCCAAACAAAGATATAGATAGGCCTTGAACATACAAACTTAACAAAAAAATTTAAAATTTAATTATTGTAGTTTTTGTTTTCAATATTAGCACACTTGACCAAATTAATGAAATGAAATGAAATGAAATTTATTTGCTAGAAACATTGTAGAAAAGGTGGTGCATTTGTGAAGTTTATAAGATGTCCATTATGTTTCACCATTATATATGAAGTAGACTTTAGGTACTTTTAATTTATAAGATCAAATGTAAAAAATATTAAAAATGGGAAGGGGAAGGAATTGTTATAATGAAGCCTAGCTACCCTAATGGCCTCAATATAGCCAAGCTAGCCATATATATATATATATATATAGTCCACTTGGTGGACCTCTGAATTTTCTCCCTTGGAATTCATCATGGTCACTCCATATTTATCCATCTTAATTCACTAACTTACTGATTAAAAATTATTTTGCTCCATCCAAAATCGTCAGATCCATTTTTTTTTATTAAGATAAAAAATTACACTCTCTCAAGTTGGAACAAACAATACCTAAACAGTTACAATATTTCATTAAAATTGATTTAACAATTTCACACAAATGATTAGAAACTTATAATTTAATATGACATTTTTTGTGGACCGCCCCATTTCTGAATTATAGGAGCCCAAACGTTTCAGACTTTTTTGCTATATCAAAAATTTTCTAAGTCCCAGTCCCTTGTAAAAAAAATTTTTAAATATTTTTTTCTTTTCAATAGTATCCCTATCCATACATCCCAGCTCCAACCATCCCTATGGGTATCCACTGACGGAACTAACATCATGACAAAGTGTATTTATTTATAAAGATAACAATTTAGATAAGATAAAGACTTAGATAAATTAAAAATATATGAAAACATGCACAATAATATTTACACAACAACAGATAAATTTAAATAACAAATTTCCACAATTAATTACATTATTACAAAGAGTAGTAATTAATAGATATCAAATGACAAATAACAATGAAAGGTCAAATAGTCAAAGGTCACCAACAATAACAGTTAAATTATAAGTAGATATTGCAATTACTGTAATCTGACGAAAAAATCTACTATAAATACATCAGGACAGACTCTCTTAAAATTTTTATTATAATTTGTCAATTAATTATATTAAAAGCCCTTCGAAAATAATCAAATTAAACTTGGATTTAGATTTGAGGTTAGTTTGAAATAAATTAATTAATTTTGTAACTTACCAAATTCCGCGACAATCGACGCCAAACCGCCGTAAACAAACGGTCTCCAGTCTCTATCACCCATTACATATGCACAAAAAATCACAATAAAAATATTTAAAAAATCAGCCGGTGGAGAGTTCCACGTTTAGCAAACACAACACAGCACGGTAAATCTCACGTAAATTGCGAAACTCTATAATGATAATAAAAGTAGAAGCAAGTTTTTCTATTATTTCATATCACGACATTATTTTAGAAATTAAAAACTTGTGCGATAATACTAAGACAAAAAAAAATTAGCGATCAAATAGATCAAATGAAATAAATTAGTGATGTATCGAACAGTTGAGTCAACAGATAACTCAATATTAAAACGAATAATTTATAGCTACTTTGATCCAATATAGTCAATCTTAGTCAAATATAACCAAGTTAATACTTTTTCAATAGGATGAGATTAAAACCAAATTAGTTAAGTTTTATTTCATTTTTTCAATTGAAGTAGGTTTTAAATATTTATTATAACAAGTTGACAAAGCTTAGCTAAAAAAAGGAGACTGTACAAAAGTCGTTTGCTTGAGCACATTTGTCATATTCGTGTTTCTACCGTGGAGCAGTTATGTTTGCATGGCTGTATTTCGGTTTGAAGGATAGGATATAGCAGTGAATTTACAGGGTACAGAGGAATAACATCTGAGTCCTCAAGAATGGCAACCTATTGAGGGTATCATGAAGTATACTCGGTCATGTCCATGGTACTGCTCATGTCTATAAGCGACGGTTATTACTTTCCATTAGGTGGGCTGTAAGCTTGAGTGTCATTCTAAGTGGCAAACCAAAAAGAAAAAAAAACAAAAACGGTTCCCAGAATAAAATAAAAATACAGGATTTATACAAAATAATATTAAAAAAAAATTAATTAAATAATAAAATTCAAAAGTATTAACCGAGTAAATATATGGCATTTTGGCATTTCCTGCCCACACCTCCTCTCAAAAATTACCTTTTGTGCAACTAATGTACAAATAGAACTATTACCTAAGAAATATGTAATAGTTGTTTATACTGCGAAAATATTGATATTTATTTAATTTTTGATTATTTATTTATTTAACTCTTTATTACACCAAAAACAAAAATAAACAATGACATATAAAACAATTCAACTGAAATACAGTAGCATGAAATACAGAATACAATATACATATAAAGGTACAAAAGACAACATTTGGTTAAAGGAGAACATATAGATTATATTAGTCTTAAATCAAATTATTAATTTAAAATCGATTATCATCGTTAACTTCTTAGGTAACACTATCCAAGTTGTCAGTCTGTATTGTCAGTTTGTCAATAATGACATTTAATCTCTATAGTGATTACTTGGTCTGTGGTTTCGTTTATTTCTAATTGTATTTAATTGCTCACTTTCAACACTATTGTAATAAAAATACCTATTTTTAATATATCGAAGAACAGGAAAATAACGACAAATCAACGTAGTGTTGCTGGTGCTTAATTTCTAAAGGTATAAATTATGAATTAATTTTGTAGAATTATTGAAACCCGTACACCAGCTGTGTATTCAAAGAATTTTATAATAATAAATATTATACTGACAAATTTGGTATAAATTTGAAACAATTATTGCATATTGATCCTCTTTTTTTTATCATAATTACTGCCAGTTGTAAGTTGATTATTCTACAAACAGCATACTTAGAGAAAATCACATTGGTGCCTACGCTATATTCTGAGTTTTTTGAGTCTAATTAATAATTGTTTAAGTTTCGCTTGTAGCACTGGATATTGGAAATTACAGAAAACACATTAGTACAAATAAGATTCAATAAAATGGTTTTAGATTTAGTGATCGAGTTATTTGTTTAACATTATTTATTCACACATAAAAGGAATGTTGCATTAGTTTGGTCATTTGGAGAGGATGGATGAAAGAAGAATTACGAAAGAGATTTATCGAGCAAGAATGAATGGAGATGTCGGTAGGGGCCACCCTAGATGGACATATGTTGACCAAATAGGCGATGTGCTGAAGAAGGGGCAAATTAAAAGTACCCATAACTGGTGAGTGTGTATGAAAAGATTGATGAATGTATTTTACGCAAAAAGAATTATGACCTCGAATGTTCCAATGTTTCTATTCAAAGATTCCTAAATACAATGACTAAGGAACACAAGGCATCTTGGAGTTGTCAAATATGCCGTTGTCAAAAGCCAAAAACAGACAACACAAATACTCCTATTAGATCATTGCATTCCAACGTATCCTTGAAGGAAACCTCTGAGTTTGGTGAGGATTTCGTCACAACAAGGAAGAAATGTAATCGTATAAATGTATCATCATGCTCGGATGTGGATCTTAGTATATTAGGAGATACACTGGAAGCTGAAAATATTCAAAAACAAAGTAACTTAGCATTATACCATACGAAAAATCCAGCCGAATCTACCAATCTTACAGTGAATTCGACAGACTTGAGTGTACTTCTGGATACGAAGTTAGAAAAAATAAAACAATCTTTATTGAGTGATATAAGGTCAACAATAATCTCAGTAACTACCTGTGAAATCTCAAAATTGAAATTAGAGTTAACAAAAACTACAAGTCTTTTATCAAGCGAACAGGATAGCCTCAAAAAAGATATTAATAAAATGAACAAAACGATAATTAAACTGGAAGCAGAAAATACAAAACTTTGTAAACAACTACAAGAAATACAGGAACAAATTGCAAAGTGTAATTTAAATTTCTCGCAATCTGAAAGTAATATAACCGATATAAAAAAGAAAGTAGTCCTTTATGGTCTTAGTGAACAAGAATGGGAAAACTATAATGAATTATTTGACCGAATTGTATATATATTTCACGAAATATTGAATATAAATGTAACTACCTATATTGAAGACATAAAGAGAATCGGAAGAAAAACCATGCAAGACCAGTAGTAATCGAATTGTTAAGTAAAAATATAACCAAACATATACTTCAAAATAGACGTCTTTTCAAGCACACTGGTCTGTCTATATCTGAATTTTTAGATGACGAGATGCTACAAAATAGGAAAAAATATATAGAAATCCTTATTGATGCTCGACGTAATGGTCATCGAGCAAATATTATAAATAATAAGCTAATAATCGATGGTAGAGAATATAATACACTTAATACACTTAATACTAGTTCAATTGACCTAAAACAAAAAAATAATCGGAAATTAAACAATGAAGCAACCGCCAGACTCTCCTTATCTGCAAGTAATCCTGAAACATCTTCTATGCAAAAAACATTTCGAAAATAAATTCAATATATTATACCAAAATATAAGAAGCATAAAAAATAAAAAACATTTTCTGGAAGCCGCAATCGAGGAAGATGGAAATTTACAAGCTCTCTGCCTATCAGAAACTTGGATCACGGAAAGAAAATTGGACTTACTACATATGGATGGTTTTAAGTTGGTTTCAGCATACTGTCGGAGTAACCAAGAAGGAGGAGGAGTATGTATCTTACTGAAAGAAGATATAGAGTGTAAGGAGCTTAAGGATGTTGTGGATTTGTCTATTGAGTCAATTATTGAGTTAAGTGGAATAGAGATACCTAAAATGAACTTAATATTAATTAATTTATATTGGCCAAATAAAAACAGAATGCCAGAGATATTCTATAAATCACTGGAAGATCTCTTACAGTTGTTACAAATAAAATATAATAAAAGGAATGTAGTTATAGGAGGAGATTTCAATATAAATATTTTAGAATCATCTTCATCTAATTATCTATTAGATCTTATGAGGTGTTCGGACTTCCATCAATATGTGAATGAGCCTACCAGAATAACGAACAAAAGTTCTACATGTATAGACCTCATTTTTGCAAATTTCCATAAAAGTAATTTCCAGTTAAAAATTCATGAATATGGTTTCTCAGATCATAAAGGTATATTAATGACTATACCGACAGATAAAAATAAAATAAAAAAATGTTGGTACTTAGATAAAAGGATATTCAATGAAAAAAATATACAAAAATTTAAATTTGAACTAAGTAATGTTAAATGGAACAAAATAATCGATATAAATAAAAATATACATCAAAATTATAGTATATTTATAGAAACATTACAGGAAATATTAAATAAATGTATACCTAAAATTACAATAGCAATTAAAAATAAGAAAAATAAATCTTGGTTAACGAAAGGAATAAAAACATCATGTAAAAATAAACGTTTGTTAAAAAAATTTATTTGTAAAATTGATAGTCCTATTTTAAATCAAAATTACAAACAATATGAAAAAATTTTGAAAAAATCAGTTAAATTATCAAAAAAAAAGTTTCAAAATATTCAAAGAATAAAGAAATCTGAAAATAAAATTAAAACAATGTGGTCTATAGTTAGGGAAAATACAAATAAAAGTATTCGAAATATTAAAAAAAATATAAAATTAAAAATTGAAAATAATATCACAGACAATCCCACAAAAATAGCAAACTCATTTAATCAGTTTTTTGCTTCTATTGGAAATGATAATGTAAACCAAAGTCAGCCATTACAATTAAATAAATGTATGAGTAGCACCATCGAAAACTCTATGTATCTCAAACCGGTGGACTTAAAAGAAATTCAAACTATTATAAAAAAACTAAAAAATAAGCGTAGCTATGGCTACGATGAGTTTCCACCTGTCTTAATTAAAAAATGTGCTGAAGAATTGACGCCTATTTTAACCTTACTTATTAACCAGTCATTTACAGAAGGTATAGTCCCAGACCCTCTGAAAATCTCCTAATCAAACCAATTTATAAAAAAGGTGAAAAATTAGATATAAATAATTATCGTCCCATTTCTTTGTTACCAACGTTTTCAAAATATTTGAAACTGCAATGTGTGACCGTCTATATTCATTTTGCGAAAAATACAATATCTTCAGCGAGCATCAGTATGGTTTTAGGAAAAATCGGTCAACTTCATTAGCAGTCTTCAAGTATATTAACGAAATAATTAATATCATAAACAACAAAGAATATGCCGTAGGCATTTTGCTCGATATGAGTAAGGCTTATGACTGCGTCCAATACAAAACGTTATTGAAAAAATTATACAACATAGGAGTAAGAGGTCCCGCTTATAAATGGTTTACCTCTTATCTCACAAATCGATCCCAATATGTACAAATAGACCATGTAAATAATCAAACTGGAAAAATAAAAACAGTAAGATCTCAACATTCAAAATTAATAAATTCAATACCTCAAGGAAGCGTCCTCGGATGTATATTATTTTTAATATTCATAAATGATTTGCCTGAAGTGATGGACAGCCCCT
The DNA here is from genome assembly GCF_026898425.1 of Galleria mellonella. Classification (NCBI taxonomy): domain Eukaryota; kingdom Metazoa; phylum Arthropoda; class Insecta; order Lepidoptera; family Pyralidae; genus Galleria; species Galleria mellonella. Next base: position 15,780 of record NW_026442073.1, read on the forward strand.
GCACATTGTTTGCAGATGACGTTTCTGTTGTTGTTTTCTGTAAAAATAACCTAAACCTACAAAGTACACTGGATGGTAGTATGTTAAAAATAGTGAGCTGGTTACACTCACATAATTTAAAAGTAAATTTTAATAAAACTAAATTAATGGTTTTCAGTCCATTCCAAAAGAACCTGCTGCAAATTAACTACTCTTTCAATAATATTAAAATAGATTGCGTAGAGAAATATTCACTATTAGGTGTAAATGTAGATTCGAATATTAATTGGAAAGCGCATGTGCAGAGTGTGGCTACCAAGCTGTCTAGATTCACTTATGCACTACACCAACTAAAGATATCTTCTGATACCAAGACAGCCATAAGTGCGCCTATTATGCATATGCCCACTCTTTGCTCCAGTACGGCATATTGATGTGGGGTAATAGTACAAACGTGATTGATCTTTTTAAATTGCAAAAACGATGTCTCAGAATAATTGCTAACATAGATAACAGGGAAACTTGCAAACCATACTTTATTAAATATAAAATTTTAACTTTACCGTCAATGTACATATTAGAAGCGTGTCGTTTTGTTAAATGTAATATGCACCTATTTCCACAATATACTCGCCCTCAGGCATTGCGACCGCAATGTAGATTAGCAAGACCATTCTCGAAGCTACAGTTATTCCATTCTGGCCCTTACGCAATGTCAATAAAAATTTACAATAAAATACCAATTAACTTAAAAGGTGAGGATGATTCTAAAAAGTTTAAAATAGCTCTAAAAAAAATATTTAATCGCAAAGAGTTTTTATGCGCTACAGTAATTTTTCAAGGAAAAAAGTTAGTTGTGTTTGTGCTTGTTTGTTTTAATTTAATGATGATTTTTTTTTTATTTTTTATACTAATCGACGATACATATATATTATTATTATTTGTCTTAAATCATCATCATCTTCCTACCCTTATCCCAATTATTATTTGTGGTCAGCGTAATATGTTTTTTTATCTATATTACAAAAAGATTTGGCTTATAGTTGTATGACCGGCCGCCTGCCTGATGTCAACCCTCTTGAGAATGTATTTGCTGGTGGTTTATGCCACCTACAGACATTATCGTTAGACAAATAATCTTGGCAAAATTACATATTTTTTTGTTGTTCATATGTACCTATTTTCATAATAGATTGTCTGCTCTAGCTGTAACTATGTTTGACAACTATGGCAACATCAAAGCTCGCCACCCTCCATCACCAAAAGTGTTGAGGTTCGACAAGAACTATGTGAAAACTCTGCCTGGACTACTTAAGATTGTTCAACTGGTAAGTTGTCAATCCTTACTAATATTATAAATGTAATAATAATAGGGAGCAAAATGGTAGAGGGTTGGGTAACAGTGTCCCTCTTAAAATGTATGTAAAAGCCTAAACTGTGGTTGCTGAATCCGCCCCTACAAGCATGGCGACTACTGGCAAAATCCCCTTTATGGGGAAGGCTAATGCAGTGACAGTCAAGGGCTGAAATAAAAAATAGTTTATTTGTTCAAATATGGGTTTTATAGATGATACATATTGTGTCTCCATATTTACCATACATGGTGTGCAAATCTATTTTTAATATAAAAGTGAATTTGTTTATTAAAACAAATTTATGTGTTTAAAATACAAATCTTTAACTTGTAATGTGTTATCCCTGATGGTCACTCAACCTGAAATCATACCTAAAGTGTACTTCATGTTCCATGTAGAATATAATCCAGTTATGTACTGAATTTTATCCAAACTTGTTTAGTAGTATTACCAGAGGAGACTTTGTACAAAGTCATTTGCTTGGGTATTTCTCCCTATTCGTGTTTCAACCGTGAAGCAGTTGTGTTTGCATAACTGTGTTTTGGCTTGAATGGGTGATATGGCGTGAATTTACAGGGTACAGAGGAATAACACTCTGAGTCGTGGAATGGCAACGCATGGGGGTATCAAGAGCGAAACAGTATACCGTTATGTCCATGGTAGCACTGCTCATGTGTATAGAAGACAATTATCACTTTCCATCAGGTGGGCCGTTAGCTTGTTTGCCATTCTAAGTTGTATAAAAAAAAAGTCTTATATGAAAGAGTAACAAATGTCATCATTAACTTTCACATTTATGAATGTGTAAAAATAATGGTAGAGTTACGAACAAATGAATTTCCATTTCAGATATGCAACACGATCGGTTTCATCTGCATAAAAGTGTCCCAAGCGTGGTTCGCTATATTCTTCAATATTCTGTACTGGATTGCCAATGACCATATTCATACTAGCTGCGTACATGTTCCACTTTTGTTGAAAAGTACGACCGCTGGCCGTAAGCAAGCTGGAGTTCTTCTACTGCAGCATAGTGGCACTGGCATATATATGTTTCTCAATATTCGCCACAGCTATCGGCGAAAGCGTTGGATACGCAGTTGGGGGTGAGTATTGTTCTTTTATATTTTTTTTAATTTATATCTTGTTCTATTAAAAAAAAACAATTATATTAATTGTATTAGTTAAGCTATTAAAACTATTTTACAGGGGGGAAAGAGATTGTTAGTAATGGGGTCTACAAAAGTCCAATGTTAGCAATATATCCTATTATATATATATATATATATATATATATATATATATATATATATATTTTTTTTTTTTTTTTTTTATTTATACAACTTAGAATGGCAAAGAAGCTGACGGTCCATTTGATGGAAAGTAACCGTCGCCTATAGACATGAGCAGTACCATAGACAACAGAGTATATTCCCGTCGCCCATGATACCGCCATGCGTTGCCATTCCTGAGGACTCAGGTGTTATTCCTCTGCACCTCCAAAATTCACTATATCCTACTCCTTCAACCAAAAAAAAAAACACAAAGCACAAACACAACTGTTTCAGTTGAAATACTATCATATTCATTACATTTCATATAGTAAGAATGATATTTTATTATGTAACTTAAATATAAATCGTGGACTTATTATTTATTTATTTTTTTAATGACTTAATTGCACCAACAATAACAGATCGTATGGAATAACTTTTCATAAAGTATAGTGTAGTACAAAAGGCGGTCTTATTGCTAAGCAATTCCCTTCCGCAGGACAACCTTGGGTAGAAGGAATTAAAAGAATTAATAGGAGGTAGCGTTAAAAAAATAGATCTGAAAATAATACACACATACATATATATATATATATATATATATATATATATATATATATATATATATATACGGATTTACACGGTACTTGTTTAACACGTTTTTCGCTTTTACACGGTTTTCCAAATAAGTTTTTTTTTGTTTTTATCGCACTCTACTAAATGCTACTGTCTTTGAACACGTGCGCTGTGTACACATTTCACGGGTAATCCCGAACTTATGTGATGACTTGCTGCACATGCACACTGTGTCTGTATTTCTTCGCATAAAATTAAAGTTTTATCTACGGAAAATTGTATTTGGAGTGAAAGTTTCACAGTGTCAGAAAGATTTAATTTTTCATATTCGTAAATTACAAGTGAGTGCATAATTAAGATTTTTATAAAATTACAAATTAAAAAAAAAATTATAGGCTTATAATGTCGAAAGAAGTTAAAAGAAAAGTTATTTCTTTAAAACTAAAATCGAAATTTTGGATCGCTTACGAAACGGAGATAGAGTAGTAGATGTTGCAAAATCATATAACATGAACGAAGCTACAATAAGAACTATTAGAACAAATTAAAACACAATTAGAAAGAGTGTTGCAGCTGGCAATACCACGAGTATTTTCACACAGATCTTACAAAAATTCGGAAGGATTGTTAATAACCGATTTTATTACCACCTCTCAGAATGTAAATATTTCTGCTTTAAACATCGAATCAGCACAAATAACTTCGAGTGATGAAAGTGAATTCCAACCTTCGATTCCGAAAAAAAGAATAAGAGTACTTGATAGTGATGAAGGATAATAAAACACCTTTTGGTTTTAATTTTTGTTCTTCTGTTTAATGTATTGTAATTAAATAAAAAAACAGTGTTTCCGTAATATATTACATATTTTAACCTGTCAATGCATTTTATTTTTATTTCTGTGTACACCTAAAAATATTGAAGAAATCACAACTGTTAAATAGCAAAATTATGCATTTTCTGCAAGTTTTCGATTTACACGTTTTGACTTAAAAATTTTTAATTTTCAATTTACACGTTTTTCTCAGGAACGTATCTACCGTGTAAATCGGGGATAGGTGTGTGTGTATATATATATATATATATATATATATATATATATATATATATATATATATATATATATATACATACATACATACATACATACATACATACATATACATAATGTTAAAATTAATTATTTTTCTTACTTAATAATTGAATCATCTGTAAAAGTGCAGGTAACAATAAATAAAGAATTAATATAAAAAAAATCAACCTCCACACCATTCCCCCTGGAAAGCATTGTTAATTCTTAACCGTGATGGTTTTCAAGCTAACCAGGGCCACCATAAGCTCAAGAAACATCCCAATCACGAAAAAAAAAAGTCACAATGTAGTGTTGCTCGCGACACAGCCGTGAACTGCTCTCTTGAATAGAATAGAGTCCTTAAATTTAATCAAGGAATAAAACTATAATAATTACAATGATGTAATTGTGTTGTATTGATGTTAACAAAAATATGTTAACATACAGTTTATTTGTGTCATAATATATACATGAATGTATAATGTGGTTATTTAATTTGTATTGTAAAAACCAAGCCTGAACTTGATATTCACAACGATAGTCACTGTGTTCATGGCTAAATTAAAATG